>NC_140593.1:123847431-123849931 GCF_964204655.1 Triturus cristatus
GTTTACGACTTAGATGTGGCTGTGGGCCTGCTAATCAGACCCACAGCCCTGCTGTTCTCTCTCTAAATTAATACTATGTACTTTAGGTGCATAACCCATTTGGATAGGATCACCTTATTGGCCCCTGTACAGTGTACCCTAGGTACCCAGGGCATAGGTGTACCCTAGGCCTACCAGGGGCTGCAGCATGTATTGTGCCACCCCTGGCCTGGCCTTCCATTTTGACACAACTGGCTGATCACTCAGCTGGGGCAAGGTCGTGTAATCACCCCTTGCTTAGGTGTAGTATTCCTATACCTAACTTACATATAGACACATGTGTACCTATCAGTCACTCCTATGGCAGGCCTTGACAATCCTGGAGGCAGAGTGCTTGGTAACATGTGAGATGGTGCTCTAGCATGAGCTGAGCCTGTCTGCAGCTTACGGAACCATGTCCTTATAGCTGTTCTATGATATAGCCTACCATATACTCTTAAAGTACCTTATAATCTTAGACGGTTATGGTAACTATGGTTTGGCTTTATCAAAACATGTCGTGTAAGGTGTCTAACACTCGGGAATAATACCCCCATGCCATTTCTGGACATGAGAATATTATTCCCCCCTTCTAGAGGGAAAGACATGTTAAAATCATACTTCAACTGTTAGCCTCTGACCAAAGCCTCAGCATCACAAAATGGATGCTGCTGCCACGACACAAGTCTGACCTCCTGCAGCTGGGAGTGATCCCAGCCAGGGAGGCCTGGACAATAGGTTTCCTGCTTGGGGAGGTGCTAGCACCTCCCCAGACAGCCTTTAGTGTATTGGGGCAGGGTGGGCTGAAAGGAATGAGACATGCCTGGGGCACACAAGGTGTTCCTTGCATAGTCCAGTTCAAACCGGCGCTGGGGCACTCCAGCCCCAGCTCTGGCGCGAAACTGGACAAAGGGAAGTGGGTGTAACCACCCCCTCCCAGGTCCCACCCATAAGGCGTGACCTAGCAGGTATCCCAGCCCCCCAGATTAGTATAAGAGTGGGAGTTGGGCCTCAAGACTTTAGATTATCCTGAACCTGCAAAACTGAACAGAAACTCTGGACCTTCGACATTCGACGAAAGAAGAAGACTGAAGAATCTCCCTTGTAGCCAAGGAGTGGCTACCCTGTGCAAACATAAACACATTTGGTGAACAATAGTGTACAATCACATTAACAATCAACATAGACTTGACATCATGGACATATATTTAGACATATATTTCGGGACATATATGTCGGGACTGTGTGAGATTGGAAGCTGATTCATTCGGCTCTAAACATTGTTGATCGCCTTGATGGTAATTGTCTGCCCTACGCAGGAGCTTCGTAAGGTTTTTGCCATGTCGCAGGGATAATTTGGATTGCTTTCACCGTATGCGACACAAGGATATATATACAAATCGATTCTTAGTCCTCAGACTGATTGGTTGTCGTTGTCCTGATGAAGACCCGACTTTGATGCGTATAAATTCACACGTATTCCTAGGGTCGAAACGTCGACGTTATCTATTTGAGTGATCCATGCAACTCCACCATTGGAATATTGAATAATACATATTGTGGTGGTTTATGCTACGAACCACGGATCATCAATCTTTTAATGTTTTTGTCTAAATATATGTCCATGATGTCAAGTCTATGTTGATTGTTAATGTGATTGTACACTATTGTTCACCAAATGTGTTTATGTATTGTCTTTTGGGTCAGTCTTATGTTGCAATAATAATTGTGTACATTTAAAAATACATTTAAAAATACATTGAGAACGAAAATCACTTTGCGTTAGTTAGAGTAATAATTGTTATGTGTGTGTGTTTGCTTGTGATTAGGTACACTTTTTTGTAATAACCTCTTGTACACATTCAGTGTTTCTTAAATCAAGTTCACCCCCAACAGAACCAATTTTTTCCTTTTCATATACGTACCCAGGTTCTGAGGGTTACTGGGTTACCCCATTAAATCTAATGGTTACCCTGTGCAAACAGGCACCATCAAGTGACTACCCTTTGCTTTGTGAAACGTTCGACGAGGAACCGACTGCAGAGCCCGACCAGAGCCTTGATTTCCAGACTTCTCCGACCCTCATCCACATCTGCAGCAGAGCTGAGATCCGTGGAGGCGACGAGCGACGTGGGACCGGCTACCTGGGAAAAGTGGCTAGTAACTTACAGCGCAGCTTCTGAGGTACCCTCGAAGTTGTGCACCGGGGATTGAGAAGCCCCAACCCCAAGCACCATCTGCACCGAAGACCAGCCCCCCACACTCCACGAGTCCTGCGTGGGGCCCTTCAGCATTTTCCTGCTTGCCGCGTCTGTCCGGTTGCTTGCCCGCTGGCTAGTGGCCTTTGTGACGACGCTCCCTGAAATCTTCTGCGCTGGTTTGGCTCCTCCAGACGGGCTCCCGCTTCTCTGCAAAGAAGAAGCACCCCAGACCTTCCTGGTCTGCATCAGAAGCAAGTCCTTTGTTCTTCGTGGGTTCCGCT